>NC_056737.1:1576175471-1576222971 GCF_019279795.1 Protopterus annectens | reverse complement strand
GAGGATTCCACAATGTTCCACCCAATCGGAAGGATCAAGCAGCTCTAAAAAATCAAAAGCTGCTACAAATAAAGTGTCACCCAAGAAGTCTCACCAGACCAGATAGGATCTGGGTTTTACTCAAGGTTCTTTTTGGTGCCAGAAAAGACAGAGGACTTGAGACCAATTTTAGAACTCAGCCTTCTGAACAAGTTTGTTCAGCAAACAAAGTTCTGGATGGTCACTGTTCAGTCTATCCTACTCTTCTTAGAGGAAGATGATTGGATGTGCTCTATAGATCTTCAGGATGTGTATTATTACCACACAAAAATGGACAAGCACTCTAGAAGATTCCTCCGCTTTCAGCTAGAAGCCAGTCATATTCAATTCAGAGTGCTGTCCTTTGGCCTCACCACAGCCCCAAGGGTGTTCACCAAGTGTTTGGCAGCAGTGAATTCACGGATTCCGGGTGTTTCCTTATCTAGACGACTGGTTCATCACTGCTCCCACCATTCAAGTAACAGATTTCATTCTACACCTTTTTGCTCATCTGGGCTTTACAGTCAATCATTTAAAATCCAAACTAAGCCCGGATCAAGATTTAGACTTCAGAGGAGCTCATCTAAATACTACCATTTGTACAGCTTCCCTTCTTCTACACAGGCTGCAGAAGATAACATCCCAAGTACAAGCTATTCTCGCCAATGACAAGGTTCCTGCTCTTTTAGTTCTGCAAGCTCTAGGGTCATTGGCAGCAGACATCACCTTAGTTCCACCAGAAAGATTTCATATGAGACAACTCCAGTGGCTTTTGGCATCTCAATGATCCATTATGACACATCCATTTACACATCCCATTTTAATCACCAGTCCTGGTGGATGGAATCTGAGGAAATCCTATTAGGTCATCCCTTCGTTCCACCTCAACCCAAGGTCATAGTGACCACGGCCACCTCCCAGATGGGGTGGGGGGAGTATTACCTGGGCAGGACAGCTCAAGGCACTTGGTCCCCACTGGAGGCCAATCTGCATATCAATGTTCTGGAGCTGAGGGCAATGCTTTTAGCAGTGCAAGCTTTCCAATCTGTCCTCCCTCTAGGAACAATTGCAGTTCAATCGGACATGTCACTATTCTGGTACATCAATAAACAGGGCAGAATCAAGTCTTAACCTCTCTGTTGAGAAGCTCTCAGAGTGTAGCAATAGGTGATTTCCTCCAACCACTTTCTGATAGTAATGCACATCCCGGGGAGATCGAATGTGATTGTGGACAAACTGAGAAGATGCATTCTCCTACTTCATGAGTGGTCTTTCAATCCCAAAGTGGCGAAGGAGATTTTTCGCAGCTGGGGCCAGCCTTACTGCAAGCTTTTGCAGCAGCTACTTTGCCCTAATCCCCCCTCAGGGAAGTGCCTGAGAGACACTCTCCTTCACGATTGGCCCTCGGGACTACTCTGTGATATCCCCCCTTTCCACTGATTCTACTCTTCTTAAAGAAAGTCATCATGTTGAAGAGCAAAGTGATCCTCATTGTCCCCTTTTGGCCTTGTCAAGTCTGGTTTCCCTTTTCTATGGTCTCATCTAATTCACCATTATTGGACTCTGGACCCAGGTCTTGATCTTCTGTCTCACCAGCAAGGACTGGTGCACCCCAATCTTCAGAACCTCAAGCTTACGGCTTGGTTCCTCCACTTCCATTGATCACCAGGCAAAAAAAATTATCATCTCCAGTTCAAAAAATTTTATTGGCATCTCATAAACCTTCCACCAGGAAACTTTACCACAGTAAGTGGAAAAGATTTTCCTTTTAGGCAAACAATAATGGTCTTAATCTTTTCTCAGCACCGGTTGAGAACGTATTAGAATTTTTAGCTATGCTTTTTGCACAAGGAGCCTCCGCTTCTAAAGTTAGGGTTTAATTAGCTGCTATTTCAAATTTCCATAATGGCTTGAAAGATCACCCTCTAACCTCCCATAGATTGTGTAAAGTGTTTATGAAAGGAACGTTAAGCTTGAAACCACCTTATAAGGATCCTCTAGTTCCTTGGGATCGGACTATGGCTCTGCAATCTTTGAGCCTTTCCCCCTTTGAACCGGCAGCTTCCTGTGAGACTTAATGTTTCTTTTATGGAAGACCATTTTTCTGATAGTCATTACCTCTGCCAGAAGAATTTCTGAAATACAAGCAAAATCTTCAAACCTCCATATTTAATTTTTCATAAGGATAGGGTTTCTTTAAGAACCATCCCATCATTTTTACCAAAGGTGGTCTCAGAAATGAATATTAATCAATCTATTGACATACTTGTTTTCTTCCCAAATTTTTCCAATAAAGGAGAATATTGCTTGCATTTGCTGGATATTCATAGGCAATTGCATTTCTACCTCATCAGAACTAAAGAATTTAGAAAGGCAGACAAATTATTTGTCTCTTTCTCCAGTCCTGCTCTGGGGAAATCTGTTTCAAAAGTCACCTTATTAAAGGTGGTTAAGAGACTGCATCACTTTCATCTATAAAACAAAAAAATCTCCAATTACCAATACTAGCGAGAGCACATTCTACTAGGATAATAGCCGCATCTGCTGTCTTCCATTCCAAGGCTTCCGTGGATCAAATATGTGCAGCAGCAATGTGGGCTACTCTACATACCTTTATTACTCATTACAAATTGGATCTGTTCTCCAGGATAAGAGCATCCTTTGGCTCTATGGTTCTCAGGAATATCCTTACGTAAGTTCTCCCAAGGTACAAGGTAGCTGAGGACTCTGTCTCATATGTCAAGGATAAATGAAGATTGAAAACATCAGATAAAGAAGTTATGTACTTACCATAACATTCCATCTCTGTTGTCGATCTTCATTTATCCTTGACGCCCCACCCTCCATCCCTCTCCTGCAAACTCTTTGGAGGATCAGACTCTTGTCCTGGTTATTTTAAAAGGTATGACCTTGGACATGGTCTCTTCAAGTCTGTATACTATTCTTCTGTCTTACTGTGTAGCTGCAAACTCAATATGAGGTAATCTGGTGAGGGGTATTCTGGGTAGAGACCTAGCTCAAGAATTTTTGGCTTGCACAAGCTGTTATAATGGCAAAGCCAGTTCTAAGAATGGGAACACAGTTTCAAATGTCAAGGATAAATGAAGATCGACAATACACACGGAATGTTATGGCAAGTACATAACTTCTTATTCACTCCTTGCTGATGGTTCAAATGGAGATTGAGTCAAAACTTGTAAAACTAAATTCTAATCCCATGGTGGAGTTGGATCTTTAAATAGTGGTCTCAGAAGCAAGGTACCCCTTATAATTGCATTTATTTGTGCCTGCACTTTAAAATTTGTTTGTTGTTGTAAACTGTATTTTTAACTGTTAATGGCTTCCCACTCAAGTGCGACAGCCATTACTGCACTATAAAAGTGTTTTTGCATTTGTTTCTACTGTTTTCTTGAAAAAAACAAAAAAAACTTGCTATTTTCCACCTTATGACAGCAGTAAACGGTAGTCTAACCACGTTCAAAATGCAGCAGGTCAAAAAAACACAGTTCGAAAAAAGTCTCTCACAACGTCTCCAAAGTATAAGAAAGTATTTAATCCATGGAACAAAAAGAGTAAGCGCTTTCGCGTAGGATTACCTACGCTTCCTCAGACATAAAAACTTCTAAAAACTCTCCATCTTATAAATCCAACAAGGCGGGAAAAATATACCAATTAATAAAAAAACTTATTACTTATAAAATGTTCATCATAATCGCGCTGCTAAAACATCTACTAAAAAACATAACATAGTACCAAGAGAATCATTGGTTCGTAAGTTCCATTAAAACGATCATTCAAATACATACAGATGAACCATGTAAAAAAGGGACATCAACAATAAAGTTGTAACATTGACGTTTCAAAACACATCTGCTTATATTTTGTATAGCTTGCATTCATGATAGTTAAAATACGTTCTGCACCCATACTCAACCATAAAGCAGTGTATATGTAATAAGGGAATACTCCCTAAGATGGTAAAATCACTAGTCGTGTTATATTTAAAAAGTGCCTGCATTCAGCAGAAATGATCGTTACGAACAACCAAGGTGTTCAAAGTTTCTGTAACTAACATACAATCATATAGCGTATAATTGTAATGACTGTTATTTTTAAAAAAACTTACTGTGTCCTAACAGGACTTGTAGGGTACACATTTCAAAGAAATTTTGATGATAAACTCCTTTCATGGACTTAAACAAAACTAAAACCTTGGCATTATTGATCCTATGCACAAGATCGCGTTAATACATAAAATGGCGTACATGCTGTGGTTAGTTTAATTAAAGAGATACACCCAGTACAGTAACACTATTCGAAAAACCTCGTTTAATCTATATTATGGCTTCAAACAGTGCCTAAAAGTAGAGTAGAACATAACTATGTTCACCGGTTGCGAAACTGATTCCTATAACTTCAGATATGTCCGAGGTATATACGCCATGCCTCCCGCAAAATGCATGCACGCCCAAACTGATTAACTGAGCATTAAACGAAATAAATCAAATGCTAACTCTTATTTATTTATATATCTAAAAAGGAATATAAAGTAGTGCAACATATAATATGACATGATTATACCATATATAAAATGAATAGAGGTGCGGAACATTAATAAATAAAACTTATAGCAAAACTAAATATATAACTAAAAGCCCTTGGTGCATAAGAACTTATGGACAGCTATAACTAAAGAGCCATATGATAGAGCCCACATATAAGTGGTCCTCTACATTATCGATGGGACCAATGATGGAAATAAAATATATAGAGTAGATTATGAACAGTGTTCTTGTGTGACATCTAACATATGTGCAAACAGTATCCATACGAGTACTAAAATATAAATATGCAAATAAACTTAACTATATTTAATACTGTACCTAGAAAGCCAATAATTCTTATTGATGAAATATATAACAGCTATACAAACAAAAAACTTGTGTGTGTCAATATCATGCAAGTCTCCAACTTTCATATATATATATGATCAAACAGCAAAAATCTAATAGTCATTTTAAAAAATCAGAACAATACAAACATTGCTGTATTGAAATGTAATCATCTACTGACTCAACTCAACTGGTGTCCATTAATTAGTATAGCTTCTTTAAATTCAGCCATTTCCATATAGTAATAATAATCATACAAAAAAAACAACTCAAAATAATAAATGGTACAATGGTTGTTATATTTCAACCATTGCTTCATCTAACATAATAAGAAACATATGGTACCCATGGTCAAGTATATTCATAATACAGACTTGATAGTAATAAAATTATTCAAGCCTGGATATAAATGTGCCCTCATTCTCAGGATCCAATTCAATTCGGCCTTGGCTAACCTATTGGCTGAATCTCCACCTCTATGATTCAATGTCACAATCTCTAGTACTCGAAACTGAAAGGACAAATGTGTAGGGTGCTCTATCAAATGCTTAGCTAGGGCATTATTATCATTGCCCTTCCTGATCTCATACAGGTGATTGTAAATTCTATCACTGAGTTTCCTTTTAGTGAGACCTATGTAAAAAACTGTACAACTTGAACAATGGGCAAGATATATAACGTTTCTTGTGTCACAGGTAGCGTGAAATCTAGGCAAAAACCTATAGTCCATGCAAGGATGTAAAAAATCCTGAACAGAAGTGATATGTTTGCATCTATTGCAATTGTTACATGGATATGTTCCCAATTTCACATTATTGCATTTGGTACTACGGGAATCAGATGGTAAATCATTACATAGGATCATTTTTAAGTTGTTGCAGTTTCTATAAAGGAACCGTGGTCTATTACCTATAATCTCCCTGGTTGCAGTATCTAGCGCTAGCATATTCCAATTTCTTGTGATTACCCCTTGAATTGATTTGACATCACTGGTGTATTTAATGATGTACCTAAGTGAGTCAGATGTTTGTACCTTAAACGATGTTCTATTCACATGATGTCGAGAATATGTAGCTACATCAGTTGCAGAGTTCAGGACCATATTTCTAATATCCTTAACCATACTAGGTTTGTAGCCTCTGTCTCTAAATAGAGATTCCATCAAATCAGCTTCTTCCTCTATCAATGATGGATCTTTGCATAACCTTCTCATTCTAATGAACTGGCTTTTAACGATACCAAAGAAAACATGTCTGGGATGCATGCTTTCATATCTGAGTATCGAATTCCTCCAAACTGGTTTTCTGTATAGTGTAGATGTGATCTGTCCATTCTCATTGATGTTAAGTGTCACATCTAAAAATGGAATGGTTGAAGTAGAGTACTCATGAGTGAATGTGAGAAAAGTAGTGGTCGATTCTATCTCTGACCAAAATGACTTAAAGTCTGTTGGTGTACCTTCCCAAATAATAATGATGTCATCTACAAAACGTTTGTACATTTTCACTCGCTTAAACATGTTGTGTGTAAATACATGACCCAACTCCCAATCAAGGACCACTAGATTGGCATAAGAGTTGGCACAGGGTGTGCCCATGGCAACACCCCATTTTTGTAGGTAACTTTTTCCTTTGAATACAAAGATATTGTTACTCAATACCAAATCTAGAAGTTGACAAATAAGTAAATTCCTATCTTTACAATATGTTGGTTCCTTGATGAGTATCTCATGAATGGATTGTATCCCTACTTCATTGGGTATACAGGTAAACAAATTTTTGACATCTAGGGTAACTAATAAATAGTCATGTTGATCAACATCGAGTATAATGTTCCCTATACAGTCCAATAGCTGATACGTATCCATGAGTATAGAGGGAAAGGACTCAACAACGGGTCTCAATAAATGTTAAACAAAGGCAGAGATATTGTACGTAGCCCATCCTTCACCTGATACAATAGGTCTTATTGGTATTGGAGTGATGTTTTTGTGTATCTTAGGCAATCCCTTGATAATCGGTATAATTGGATTCTCAACATAAAAGAAATCATGAATTTCCTTACTTATCTGTCTACACATGACTAAATCATATAAGGTATCATGTATATTGTAAACTATACGATCAATATCTTGCGTATATATTTCTTTATATATATTGGTATCAGAAAGCATAGATAACATGGTAGCTGTATAATCTATAGTGTTCATTACCACTACCCCACCACCTTTATCAGCTGATTTCACACTAATGTCCTTCCTATATTTAAGTTCATTTAACGCCTTATTCTCAAGTGATGTAAAGTTATAATATGTTGGCTTGTTAGCTTTGGAGGAGAAGAGCTCATAAAGATTATTTTCACAGGCTTTCAAGAAGCATTCTACATGACTGGGCATGTTCGGTATGAAAGTACTCTTTGATTTAAACTGAAAACTTGAGGTGTCATATGTATTTTTCCTTGGTTGATCTTTGAACAACAGTTTCAGTGAAAGTCTGCGACAAAACAATCTTAAGTCAATGAGCGTCTCACTTAAAATGCCAGTACTAGCTGGAATAAAGTTAAGGCCTTTACTTAATATACTGATTTCAGTATCATCCAATTCAAAATCAGATACATTATACACCAAACCAGTCAATGCCTTGCTCTCCTTGTCTGTCCAAACCTCTCTCCTGATGGTTTCCTTTTTCGTGGGCCTCTGCTGTTGGATCGCCCTCTGTTCTGAAAGTTTTGTTTGACCGGGTAAGGTAAAAAACGATTGCTATCATTAATTGGGGCCTTAGGAATAGCTCCAAGTGTAGAAGCAGCATTCTTATCCAACAAAGTCAACTGGTTGGGTGGTGGAGTACCTAACACCATACACTCGTTGATGTATATATTGCCAGTTGGTCCTGCTGACAAAACATCTCTGTTATCCGATGTCCTGGATATAGATGAAGATAATATTTCATGTGCAAGGGTTGCGGAGGTTACGGATGGGTCACTGTTGCTAGTATTCACCGATGTCACATTATTGGTGGAACTACCACCTTCATTGTTGTTAACATTGTTGTATGTTCTAGGCCAAACAAAAATCTGGCCGCACTGAAAGTCATTGTGATCTCTCATCAATTTCTTTTGTTTGATCTGTTTAAGCCTGATACTAAATGCATTAACCTGCATACAAATGTTCCTTAGCTTATTGGCACAAAACTCAGAATTAAAACGCTCAGTAATTTCTTTATGGGTTGCATCTGCTTTGCTGCGATGTTCGATTTCAATGGGCTGAAAGTATTGGATCAATAATCTCATATACCTGAAACCCAAGTCTATATTTAAATCCTGCCATTGTTTAAGCAGGGTTGGGTGGCTGTCCCCATATGAGGGCATGCAAAAGACTCGCATGCCCCTGGGTACCACCTTAAAATGTAGACAGGCTTCTAGGTGTAGCCTTTGCCACACCAGACGTTGCAGTTTATAAAGATCGTCTTCTAAAGATTTACTCAGAGTGAAAAAGTCATTTAAATTCTCACCATTTGTAGATTCACTAGCTGCCTCATTGGTATTCCCAAAGTCCAGAGTCAATAAAGGGTTTATGTCATGATGTAAGATGCTCTCCCATGAGCTAGTTCTGTCCCTCGTCTCCGGTCTGTAATGCAGCTCAATGTCTGGTGTTTCCATCGTGGGTATGGAGCTGTAACAAATGAACAGGAGACCAAAAAACACACAGGAAACAGCCCCAATACTAAATAGACCCACCGTCAAGATGTAAGAACAGTATGACAGCAGTAAACGGTAGTCTAACCACGTTCAAAATGCAGCAGGTCAAAAAAACACAGTTCGAAAAAAGTCTCTCACAATGTCTCCAAAGTATAAGAAAGTATTTAATCCATGGAACAAAAAGAGTAAGCGCTTTCGCGTAGGATTACCTACGCTTCCTCAGACATAAAAACTTCTAAAAACTCTCCATCTTATAAATCCAACAAGGCGGGAAAAATATACCAATTAATAAAAACAATCATTCAATCTATCAAGTCATCTATTATTCAAATTTCAGAGTGTCAGCAACTGTTGCTAGCACTATGTAAACAACATTCTAAATATAAACATAATCCATTCATAGCTTGCGGCTTGTGATAGATATAAAACTTATTACTTATAAAATGTTCATCATAATCGCGCTGCTAAAACATCTACTAAAAAACATAGTACCAAGAGAATCATTGTTTCGTAAGTTCCATTAAAACGAACATTCAAATACATATAGATGAACCATGTAAAAAAGGGACATCAACAATAAAGTTGTAACATTGACGTTTCAAAACACATCTGCTTATATTTTGTATAGCTTGCATTCATGATAGTTAAAATACATTCTGCACCCATACTCAACCCTAAAGAAGTGTATATGTAATAAGGGAATACTCCCTAAGATGGTAAAATCACTAGTCGTGTTATATTTAAAAAGTGCCTGCATTCAGCAGAAATGATCGTTACGAACAACCAAGGTGTTCAAAGTTTCCGTAACTAACATACAATCATATAGCGTATAATCGTAATGACTGTTATTTTTAAAAAAACTTACTGTGTCCTAACAGGACTTGTAGGGTACACATTTCAAAGAAATTTTGATGATAAACTCCTTTCATGGACTTAAAACAAAACTAAAACCTTGGCGTTATTGATCCTATGCACAAGATCGCGTCAATACGTAAAATAGCGTACATGCTGTGGTTAGTTTAATTAAAGAGATACACCCAGTAGAGTAACGCTATTCGAAAAACCTCGTTTAATCTATATTATGGCTTCAAACAGTTCCTAAAAGTAGAGTAGAACATAACTATGTTCACCGGTTGCGAAACTGATTCCTATAACTTCAGATATGTCCGAGGTATATACGCCATGCCTCCCGCAAAAAGCATGCACGCCCAAACTGATTAACTGAGCATTAAACGAAATAAATCAAATGCTAACTCTTATTTATTTATATATCTAAAAAGGAATATAAAGTAGTGCAACATATAATATGACATGATTATACCATATATAAAATGAATAGAGGTGCGGAACATTAATAAATAAAACTTATAGCAAAACTAAATATATAACTAAAAGCCCTTGGTGCATAAGAACTTATGGACAGCTATAACTAAAGAGCCATATGATAGAGCCCACATATGGTGAGGGGTATTCTGGGTAGAGACTTAGCTCGAGAGTTTTTGGCTTGCACAAGCTGTTATAATGGCAAAGCCAGTTCTAAGAATGGGAACACAGTTTCAAATGTCAAGGATAAATGAAGATCGACAACACACACGGAATGTTATGGCAAGTACATAACTTCTTATTCACTCCTTGCTGATGGTTCAAATGGAGATTGAGTCAAAACTTGTAAAACTAAATTCTAATCCCATGGTGGAGTTGGATCTTTAAATAGTGGTCTCAGAAGCAAGGTACCCCTTATAATTGCATTTATTTGTGCTTGCACTTTAAAATTTGTTTGTTGTTGTAAACTGTATTTTTAACTGTTAATGGCTTCCCACTCGAGTGCGACAACCATTACTGCACTATAAAAGTGTTTTTGCATTTGTTTCTACTGTTTTCTTGAAAAAAACAAAAAAACTTGCTATTTTCCACCTTACTAAGCTAGAAAATTCCAGTTTCTGATATAAAAACTGCATTTGTGTGGTTTTTGTGCTTCTATAAGCTCAGCAGATCATGCCCATGTGTCCTACAGAGACCTACAATGCCAGAGAGACAAAAGGATAGACTTTGGAGTGTTTTTTTGGTTTTTCTTGTTGCTTATTGCTATTTTCGCCTAAATGCTCATTTTTCTGGCATTTATTGCTTCTCAGAACACTCATTTTACACTGAAATTGCATTTATTTGTGCCTGCACTTTAAAATTAGTTTTTTGTTGTAAATTATATTTTTAACTGTTACTGGCTTCCCACTCAAGTGTGACAGCCATTACTGCACTATAAAAGTGTTTTTGCATTTGTTTCTACTGTTTTCTTGAAAAAAAATCTCAAAAAAAACAAAACAAAAGTATCTTGCTATTTTCCCGCCATACTAAGCTAGAAAAGTCCATTTTGAGATACTTGCTAATACCTGGACTGTATTTAAGCTTCTGTGTTTGGCCATACCTTACTTGGGCAAAAAGGAAGTTTCTTTGTTCACAAGTGAGAGTGCGAAGCTCTGAACAGCCTACCTGCCCTTGGAGGAATGGTTTCTGCCCAGAAACTGTAGTTTATTGGCCATTTTGGGCTAATTTCAATCTCTTTAATCTTTCTAATATAAAAAACGCATTTGCGCGGTTTTGCATGCCAGGCAGCGCCGGTTAGCTAGGGTTAAACTATTCCTGACTCCATGAAGTCTATTCTTCAGTTTTTCCCTTGGAACTAGACAAACCTTCAACTTTAGCACTCAAACCATTCATTTTACAGCCCAGCACTTGCTTAAAACTCATAACAAGCACTAAATATCCCTAGCACTAGCCCCCCCTTATACTGTCCAAAAGGACAAGGCTCTCTATTCATCCACACCAGTCAATCAGAAAAACAGCTCACTCTACCTATTCAGGCATGTCCAAAGGGCAGTTTCCGGTGTACTCTCCAGTCCAACTGGTGAATCTGGGCATTTTGGGGCAATATTACAACTGCCTCATGTACATAGACAACCCTCTCCTCCTACCACCAAACACTAACATATGCGAGAGATGCAATTATACAGCCAGACTGGAGGGCAAAGCTCTCTCAACCCCAGAGTATAACCGACTGTCAAGAGGAGGAGGGTAATACCAAACCAACAGAGGCAAATAACACACATAAATACACAAAAACATACTCGGAGGCTCTAAATAAAAATCTGCAAAAGCAACAGAGACCTCCAAAGCAGACATGTAGACATCCAAGCAACCTCCACAACCCATCACCAACCATGAAACACATACTTCACGTAATCAGTGTGCCATGCAATCACAGACAATAAGGCAAAATAACATACCCAACACACTAGTGATAGGCGACTCTATAGTCAGGCACACTGATGTCCCACTAACTAGACTGGACAAGGAGAAGGTTACAGTTAGCTGCCTGTCGGGTGCCAGGATCCGCAACATAACACAAACACTCAGGTCACTCCAGAACAAGTACAAATACGACTCTGTCATTGTACATGTTGGTGTGAATGACCTGAGACATACCTTCCTGGACTACATGAAAAGAGACATGGAAGAGCTCTCTGATCATGTAGCCCAGGCAGGTATGACCCTGACCCTGAGTAGCATCCTACCCTCACCAAGAATGATGCCACATTATAAAGAAAAAATAATCAACTTCAACAATTGGCTAAATTTCTGGTGTCATTCAAAGGGGATCCAGTATCTGTCTGCTTGGGATGACATGCTCGACAAGCCACGTTGCTTTGCAAGAGATGGCTTGCACCTGTCACCCTAGGCTTTCGAATACTGGCACCTGTCACCCCAAGGCTTTCGAATACTGGCAAAGGCTCTTGCCGCTTCCATAGTGCCTTTTTTAGGCAAGGCTCAAAAGACAAACCCACCACTGTAAATAGCACATGTAACCACACACTGAGGGTAATGCTACTCAATGCCAGAAGTCTAAACCTCAAAATGCACGCATTCGAGGCACTGCTCAGTATGGAGAACATCGAAATCTGTGCAGTAACAGAAAACTGGTTTAAGGCTCCAGAGAGCACCCCAGCACTACCAGGCTATAAGTCATACCATACCTTTTGGCCACAGAACCCGGACCGAAACACAAAAGGCGGCGGTGTATCCATATTCATTAAGGATATTCACACCACCAGGTTAGTGGGGCAGCACGATGCATCAGAGATCATCCAAGTGCAACTAACAATGGACAAAACTGCAATCCAAATTGTAGCTTGCTACAGATCACCCACCATGACCCAGGACCCCCATTCCGCATTTCTGGAGACACTTGGAAATATGAAGGTCCTACCAAACACCCTAATATTGGGTGACTTCAACTACCCAAACATTAACTGGGAGAACTACTCAAGTACTAACTCCCTTGCCCAATGCTTCCTAGAATTTATAAACCCGAACACCCTGGATCAACTAGTCAACACCCCCACCAGAGGGAGCAACATATTGGACCTGGTCATCACCAACATGGGCGACCCATGTTCCACACCTGACATCAACCCTCGCTAGTTAGATCAGACCATAGACTAACCACTCTGAATATTCACATTCCGCCCCCAATCCCAATCAAGGAAACCACCATGAAAGACTTTTCAAAAGCAAACTTCACGTTGCTTAAGACCAAGGTGGAAAGATTCACAGCCCCCACACCAATGGACAATGCTGTCCAAGCTGCTTAAACCTATACAAAGGCACTCTATGATCATCTGCAGGAATGCATGGATTGCGCTATCCCAAGTAAAACCAAGACTCACTCCTCCAAGAAAAGGAAACCTGTCTGGTGGGCCCCTGCCATAAACAGGCTCTACAATAGAAGGAGGGAACTAGTACAGATAAGAGCAAAATCACTAGAAGAAAAGACATCCCTGATCAGTATCAGCAAGAAACTACGATCCCTCATTAAATCATCCAAGGCTAGCTTCGAAAGAAAATTTGCCAAGGACTCCAAAGATAACCACAAAGCATTCTTTAGCTATGTCAAGAACCTAAGTGGAAACTCTCGGATCTGTTCTGAGATGGTGTAGAATGGCACAAAATACACTGAACTGACTGATATTGCCAACATTTTGGCAGACAGGTTTAGTGCAAACTTCACACCCCTCTCACCCCCTAAAGGGCCCATAACCATACCAGAAGAATGTAAGGCCCCGGCAATCACTGACACACAGGTTAAAACAGCCCTATCCAAAGCCAAAAACAAAGCCTCAATGGGACCAGACAGTGTACCAGGCTGTGTCTTACAAGAGCTCCAAAAGGAACTAACCCCTCACCTAAACACACTGTTCAAACTCAGCCTCTCTACAGGCTACGTACCTACAGAGTGGAGCACAGCAACAGTTATCCCACTCCACAAAGGTGGCACCATATCGGACCCTGAGAACTATTGTCCTATAAGCCTGACTAGCATGGTCTGCAAGGCTATGGAGCGCATCATCATGGAACTCATTAACAGAGACATTGGGAACCTCCAAACCTTGGACCCCACCCAGTCTGGCTTTGTTAAGGGCAGATCATGCCTCCTAAACCTGGTGGACTTCTTTGAGACAGTTACCAAGGCATTAGATGAGGGTAAGGTGGTCCACACAGCCTACCTAGGCCTTGCAAAGGCTTTAGACACCATTCTCCATTCTGGTATTATAGACAAACTCACCAACCTAAACATTAACCCCTATGTCACGCGATGGGTTGCAAACTGGTTCACGGACAGAACCCACACGGTCAGAGTTGCAGACTCTAGGTCCAACTCTAAACCAGTCAGAAGTGACATCCCCCAGGGCTCAGTCTTGGACCCCTCCTGTTCAGTATATACTTCTCAGAGGTACAGGCAAGCACAGGAGGACTTTGGCTGACCAAGTTTGCAGACGACTGCAAACTAGGGGCCATAACTGATTCTTCAGCTGATAGAGACACCCTCCAGAAGGGTCTCACTGAGATGGATACCTGGTGTCAAAATCATGGCCACAAGCTGAATGCCAAAAAGTGCATAGTCATCCCCTTTGGAAAAAACAAAGTATCCGCAAACTACCACACAGGTGGTAGTCCCCTAAATACAGAAAAAGTAATAAGGGATCTGGGGACCCAAGAAGATAGCAATCTCTCCTTTGATAATTATATTGCCAAGGTGGTTAGAAAATCCTTCTACGTGGCCCACCTAATCTCAAAAGGGTTCTCATCCAGAACAAAGGAGGTTATTGTGCCTCTCTACTCATCACTTATTAGACCCATTATAGAATACAACGCCCCATTTGGGATGTACCTTACAAGACACCTGCAACAGCTGGAAAGACCACAAAAGTACCTCACCAAGAGGATTACTGGCCTCAAACAGATGACCTATGCAGCCCGACTAAAGAAACTCCAGCCGTACTCGGTTGCAGTTGCATACCGCTTACTCAGAGGTGATCTCTGCTTGACATACAAGACCATGTCCAACCCAGAACTGACGGATATGCTCCACCTAAAAAAAAACAAATCCCTGAGAGCCACACGCTCCAGGGATATAAACCTTACCACAACGATAAATAGGACGTGCCAGAGGGATAGATTCCTGACCCAGAGCCTCTCCATGCTTTGGAACAAGATTCCAATATACATCAGGAAGAGCCCCCTCACTAGCACTCTTCAAGAGAAACCTTGACAGGTGGATGGAAAACAGAAAATTTACCCCAGGGATCACTGCAGTGGCTCTGCTGGACAGAGGCGCAGGGAACTAATGGCTCTGCTGATCAGAGGCACAGGGAACTAATCTAAGTGGGTGGCGAAAGCCAACACACTCTGGTTAGACTTATAAATGTCCTTGGGCAGATAGCCTAGTACTTACCTATGAAAAATTTTGATAATGTCATGTTGTCTATCTCGCCTTCATTCTCACTGATGGAACCAGGTCCCAAGCAACCTGACTCTTGGGCGGCTCATGGGAGAATATTCCTCAGAACCATAAAACCAAAACAGGCTCTGCTCCTAGAGGCCAAATCCACTTTGTAATGAGTAATAAATGTATGAGGTTTTGCCCATGTCGCTGCAGCACAGCTATCATCCAAAGATAACCTAGCCTGGAAGACTGCAGATGTAGATACTGACCTAGTGGAATGAGCTTTAACAGGATTTGGAAGGGTTCTAGTCTTAGAAGTGTAACTATAGGATATACATAGCATAAGCTATTTGGATAAGATGGCTGGTTGACTTTTTCTAATATATGAATAAGAAATAAAAGAGTTGATCTGATTTTCTAATTTCTGAAGTCCTATGTAGGTAGAAATGTAACTGTCTATGAACATCTAAAAGGTGCAATGAATATTCTCCATTATTTTGAAAATTTGGAAGACAACTGGCAGCTCAGTAGACTGGTTGAGGTTACTTTCTGACACAACCTTTGGTAGAAATGAGGGGTTAGTGCGCAAAGAAACTGTCCACACAAAAAGGTAGGTATGGGGGCTTGGCAAAACATCAAGTGAGCCAGCAAACTGTTGCCTGAAAGAAAATTTATGATATAACTGTAAAAACATATGTAAAAACAACAAAGAACCAGACCGGTTTCAGCTGGCACAAAAACACAGCCTTCCTCAGTGTAAAATTGAATATTCAGATGTTGCTGTTTAAGTACATGCAGCTGAAAGTTCATTGGTTACACCTAAAATTGTTCATTTAGACCAGGTGGGAATAATCCACCTACTTTCACAATCCACTTTTTTTCTTTGGAATTAAGAATTGATTGCCAACCTGTTTTATTGAGTTTGTTACATTTTATAACATCAATTACCATAAAGGAAAATTTTGCAGTTTTATGCAACAGTTGATGTTAATATAGAGCATTGTTGACCTTTTTATTTTTGATGTTACTAACATGTTCAGATATTCTGAGTCTAAGGGGATGTGAAGTTTTCCCAATGTAGAAGGATCCACAAGTACATGTAGCCAGTTAAATCAACCAGTCAAGTACTGCAGTTAGCAAAAAAATTAACATCATAAACTATAGCAGAGTTATGACTGGTAAATTGTTTCGATTTACTTATTTTATCACAATTAGTGCAATGACCACATGGAAAACAACCAGTCAAGGGTTCCCCTGTAAGAGTGGTCTGTAATGCCTGAGACTGCCTATTGTCATGAGAATGTTTATAATGGTTGAAACAATCACCTAAATTCTTGCCTTTTCGGAATGAAAAAAGACATCTGTCTGGTATGATATTTGCCAATTCTTGGTCACATTGTAGAATGTTCTAGTGTCTGTGTATACTATGGATGAGAGTGTCTGAATTTCTAGCATATGTAGTTGTAAACCTAATCAGTTGTGTTGCCATGGTATTGTGTTGTTTGTAGCATAATAAATTATCCCTCTGGAGTGTATCAACCAAATTGCTGGCTTGCAGAACATGCCCCATCTTGTAACCCCTAGATCTGAATCTGTTTGTAATGTCTTTTCTTTGTTCCTGAAAGGAAGATTCATCAGAACAGATGCGCTTCATTCTGATGAATTGGGATTTAGGAATATTCTTAGCAATGTGTGGGGGGTGAAAGCTGGTGGCATGGAGGATGGTATTGTATTCAGGATACTTTCTGAATACCTCAGTACTTAATGTATTATCTGGTAGTCTATTAATCAGTACATCCAGAAAGGTAATGGTGTTGATATCATAGTGTACTGTAAACTGAAGGCCCCATTTGTTATCATTTACATACCTTAGAAAATCAAATAATTGATGGGTCTCTCCTTTCCATACCATCCAACAATCATCCAGATAATGTCTCCAAATATCAATGTGTTCAAGATAAATGTTGTTATGGCTATTGTAAATAATATGCTTTTCAACAAACGCCATAAACAAATCAGCATAAATGGGGGCAAACAATGCTCCCATTGCTGTACCCTTTGTCTGCCAATAGCAAACATCTTGATAGAAGAAGACGTTATTGGTCAGGACATGTTCTGCAAGACCAACCAAAAACTGGTTGAAATCAGGCTGATATAAGCCGGCCAACTCCAACCAATAAGTCAGGGCCTCCAAACCCCCTTGATGAGGAATGTTGGTATAAAGGGCACTTGCATCAAGTGTACACAATAACCAATCTGGTTCCAACTGAGTATCTGAAATGATTTGTAAAAAGTTAGTAGTATCCTGTAACCATGATTTTACAAAAGATAACAAAGGCTTGAGATGTTTGGTAAGATATAATGATAATGGTTCAGTGATGTAACCCTTACCTGAAACAATGGGTCTACCTGGTGGCTTTATCGGGTCCTTGTGTATCTTGGGTAAGAAATAAATATATTGATTTGCTGGGTCCTGGATCATTAGCTGATACATCATGTCAGTGGCAATAATGCCCTCGTTCCTTGCACTTAACAAGAAATTATCAATCTGTTTTTTGAACCTAAATGTGGGATTTAGTACCATTTCAGAATAGTATCTATTATCAGAAAGTTGTCTTTTGGCCTCATTATCATAATCAGACCAATTTAAGACAACTACAGCCCCGCCTTTATCAGCAGAAATGATGACTATGTTGCTATTGTTCTGTAATTCCTTAATTGCTTGTTTCTCCGCCAATGTGATGCTGTTCGATTTATACCGTATCTCGGAACTGGAAAAGTGTAGATCTTTGAGTATGCTATTCTGGAATTGATGAACAATAGGATGCATAGGAGGAACAAAACATGATTTATGATAAGTGAATTTATCTTGACTGTAATTGTTATCCATATCACCAAAATGCAATTTTAGATTCAACATTCTACAAAAGGACATAACGTCTTGTGCCAACACATCTTCAGGTACCATGAAACCCGGTATAAATGTAAGACCTTTATTAAGAACAGACAAATGTAAAGCTGACAACACAAAATCTGATAAGTTTAAAACATTCACATTTGGTGTCACATTTATTTTTGCATTGCTAGTTGCAGTAGGCTCTGTATGCTGTTCATTTTTCTTGTGTTTTCTCCCCCCACGTTGATATCTGGGCCTAAAGGGATAGATGCTGGTGTTCTTTTCGGAGATGGTGAACCTGATGCAGCCTGCAGATCACTATCAGTACAGGGGGAAGGGTCATCGGTAGATGAAACAAAATCTGGAGTGCGATTTCTAAGAATAGACCTAGGTCTTTTACGTTTGGGAGTACGTGTTGGATGTGATGTGAATCTCACGTTTGTTTGCATTGCTAAAAGGGTTGGTACTCTGATAATCTAGTTGATCTCTGTTAAATTTCCTGATTTTTCTCTTCTTCAATTGTTCCTCCAGATTATTTAGATCTGATGCCACTTTGGTCAACTGGTTATTAAAGAATGTTTCCCCTTCAAATAGTTGTACATCATTGACTAGTTTCATGACTGCATTGATTTCACGATCGATAACTCGATCGTGAAACTTGGCTAGTGCTTCTACAAAAGACATAGTGGCATGTTGCTGAATAGCTGCCCATTGATTATTAAGCTCCTCATCATCTTCCCCCACATGCGGTTGTATCCTCACTCTAAGTCCCCTTGGTGTTATATTTTTGGCAATATAAGCCTTGAACAGTTTTGAATGACAAACATTGGGTCTCAAAGATCTAAGATGTTTGTGTAACTGGTCAAAAGCTATTCCACAGGTTGACTCTGGGCCCAAGGCCTCACCTGTATTGACATTGGATGTACAAGAACCTAATCCAAAGGCCCCAAGGTCTTCCCTATCAGCTGATAGACCAGGGACCAAACTGAGAAGATCTATTTCAATGTCAGTGATAATAAAATTTACTACCAAATAAAAATTTTTGGGATAAGAGAAAACAATACTAAGTAATAATTGGTTCAGAAAGACAGACAATAATAGCCAAAGTCCAAAAATTGGAAATGCTACGTCAAAAAATGAACCATCATGGAACAATTCGCAGAATGAAGAGACAATAATAGCCTTCGTTAAACAACTTGTAGTATATTGTACAGAAGGCTACGTCTCCTTCAGGTAATAAAAAAGGGAATAGCTGTATGATATGATAAAGTTTGCCAAAACCCTAAATGGAAAGACCTAAATAATATCCAAAATCTGGCTTACAACATCTAATTTAAGAAGAACCCGAGTGAAATAAACCATGGGGTAAAAATTATAATCAATGGTAGAATTGGCAACAATAAAAAATTCAAGTATCCAAATAGATATCAATGCAGTCAAGAAACCAGTGTAATGTGTTTGTTCGAAAATATCCAACAAACAAGAAAAAATGCTCAATAAAGTTCCTGATAACTATGGGTATAAGGGACTATGTTGGCAACTGTTCCAGAAAGAAAAATGTCCAATGTTCATATAAATGACAAATGGATGAAGTTACACTGAACCAGGTAGTTCAACTTGTGGTATGTAGATTATAAAAAATTTTTGTTAGTAAGGCACAACTGCATCTATTGAGCCACTAAGACTATAAAACACTATACCTCGATGGATAAATACCCAGCTGGGTGTTAATGTGGTGTGCCTGACTAATGTTTTGTCTGGTTATATGTGTTTAATTCAAGCAACCAATGTATCTGAAAACAGAACATGGGATTAATATTGCTATATAAATCATATGAGCAAAAAATTCACATACCATAAAGTACAGTTTTGTACCTACCATAAATGTAGATGTCCGAACTGGATAGCATCTGCAGTCATAACAACTGGGTTGTCCTGTCGTCAGGCAGCCCTTCGGTCGGCCGGATTCCAAAGTCCGGGTCCGGTTTCGGCTGATGTCGCACTTCACCCGACGTCATCTCTGCTGGTCTTCGGGTATAAAGGCATCAGCCGACGCCATTTTCCTCAGTGTTTCTTGCCCCAGATGTCAGTTGCCCTCTTGGAAGGCTAAATTTTGGGTAAATGCCAATGTTTCCAAAAAGATAGAAGGCAAACAAAAAATAAGCATGTATGTACATATATACAAACAAATACACCATAAGAGACCCCCCCCAGGTAGCTATTAGGAGGGTAAATACCCTAGGAGTACCACAGACGGAAGGAGGGAGGTGACTGCAGATGCTATCCAGTTCGGACATCTACATTTATGGTAGGTACAAAACTGTACTATGTCCTTCATGGATGCATCTGCAGTCATAACAACTGGGTAGAATACCATAGCCAACTAGGGGGGAGGAAGAATAGATTATGGTGTGGTTAGGATCCCTTGCAGTACAGCAGTGGCAAACCCTGCTCGGGATCTGGAATACAGAGGTAAATTATAATGCTTGGCAAATGTATGCACGGAGGTCCAAGTAGCCGCCTCAATAATGTCCTTGGTTGCCACTCCTCATAAGAAGGCTGTGGTAGTGGCTGTTGCCCTTGTAGAATGAGGCCTTATGTTCTGTGGAATTGGTTTTCCATGAAAGGAGTAACAGAATCGTATGCAATTTCCTATCCATTTGGAGATTGTCTGTTTGGAAATCGCTTTTCCTTCCCTTCCTGTTGCATAGGCTACAAACAGCTGGTCAGTTTTTCTGTTACTTTTTGTTCTGTCCAGGTAGTAGCGTAGCTGTCTATGTACATCCAAGGTATGCAGCATTCTTTCCCTCTGTTTTGTGGGTTTGGGAAGAAGGTAGGTAGGTGGATTGCCTGGTTTAAAGACACTCTGGATACCACCTTAGGCATAAATGTAGGATTAGTCCTCATGGACACTCTATCTTGGTGGAAGATTAGGAAGGGTTGTACTGCCATTAGGGCCTGAAGTTCAGAAACCCTTCTTGCTGAGGTTATTGCCAGTAGGAAAGCAGTTTTCCACGATAGATGCTGCAGGTCTGCTGTTGCTGCTGGTTCAAAAGGTGCGGGCCAACTTTTCCAGCACAAAGTTCAAATCCCAAGCTGGCAATGGTGGTTTCCTAGGAGGTTTTACATTCTTGATCCCTCTGAGGAACTGCCTGAGTAAAGGATGTGAAAAGACAGGTGGATCAAAGCTGTATTCTGCTGAAATAGCTGATGCATGTATCTTGATGGAGGAATAGGACAGGCCTGTATGTAGAAGCTCTGCCAAATACTCCAGAATGTTAGCAATGTCTATATTGACACATCTTTTCCTCTTTCAGCACTCCAAATGACAAACCTTTTCCATTTTCCTGCATAGTTCCTTCTTGTTGAAGGTCTGCGGGCTTCAAGGATAATGTCTTTAACCCTTTGGGAAAGCTCTGGATTAGTTGCTGCTATGTGATGTTCCATGCAGTCAGTTGCAAGGCTTTTAGGTTTGGATGCATGATGCTGTAGTTGTTCTGAGTTAACATCAAAGGCATCAGGGTATTGACCACATTTTGTCCCGAGACATGCTCCTCAGCAATGGGTACCAGTGTTGTCTTGGCCAGTTTGGAGCTATCAGGGTTATCCTTGGACGTTCCTCCTTGATTTTTAGTAATACCTTGTGTATCAAGGGAAGAGGTGGGAATGCATATGCTGTCAGACCTTTCCAGCTGAAGGAGAGCGCAGTCCACTTTCCATGCAAGTGGGTGGAATGTCCTTGTGCAGAATTTTTGAGCTGGTGATTGAGAGGGGAAGCGAATAGATCTATCTGTGGCATTCCCCATTTCTTTGAGATGGCCTTGAAGATGTCCGGGTGTAGCATCCATTCGTGAGCATCCGAGGTGGTTCTGCTTAACATGTCTGCTAGAGTATTCTCCTTTCCTGGTACTAATATTGCCTGTAACTGGATGTTGTAGCTGAGCCAGGTTCCAAAGGTCCAAAGTCATTCTGCATAGGGGGTATGAATGAGTGCCTCCCTGTTTGTTGATGTACCACATGACTGTGGTGTTGTCTGTCCTTATCATCAAATGGCCTGCTTTGAGGAATGGTCTGAATTTTTGGATTGCCAGTTTTACTGCCAGCATTTCTTTTAGGTTGATGTGCAGATGGAGCTGGTCCTGTGTCCACAATCCTTGTACGCATTTGTCCAGCATGTGAGCCCCCCATCCTAGGTCAGAGGCGTCTGTTGTGATGGTTTGGCTTGCTTGATAGTTGTGAAAGGGTAGGCCTGGATTTGACTGGCATGCTTGAGCCCACCATAGGAACTCCTGTTTTAGGCATGGGATTAGAGGAATTTCTGCTTCTAGGCTGTGCCTGTGTTGGGACCATAAATTCTTTAGGTACCACTGTAGTTTTCTCATATGTAGTCTGGCATGTGGAACCAAGATTATGCAGGATGCCATGAAGCCCAAGGCCTGTAGAACTTTTCTTGCTGTTAGCTTGTTCTGTTTTGTTAGTGCCAAGAAGTAAAGAGGGAGTTCTTTTGTTTTTCTGCAGTTAGAATGCCATTTGTTTTACTGTGTCCAATTCCGCCCAAGAATGTCCTTGTTTGTGATGGTATCAGCCTTGACTTTTGTAAATTGACTGTGTATCCCAGTGCTTGTAGCAAGTAAATGACCCTTTGTAAATCTGTTGTCAGCTTGCTTTTGTTGTCCCCTGTAGCAGGCAGTCGTCCAGGTATGGATAAATTTGGATTCCCTGTAGTCTGCAGTGGGCGATTACTGATGCCAGGCATTTTGTGAATACTCTGGGCGCAGTAGATAAGCCAAAGGGCAATGCTGAGAATTGATAATGCTCTGATCCTGCAAGAAATCTGAGGTATCTTCTGCAAATTGGTCGTATGGGGACGTGCAGGTATGCCTCCTTGAGATCTAGAGTTACCAGCCAGCACTCCTTGCTCAGCATGGGAAGAAGTTGCTGGAGGGTCAGCATTTTGAATTTTGGGACAATGATGTATGTATTTAAGGTGGACAGGTCGAGAATAGGTCTCCAACTTTTTCCTTTCTTGGAACTAGGAATAGTCTGGAGTAGAATCCTTTGCCTTGTTCTGTTATTGGCACTCTTTCCACAGCTCTCATCTTTGTTAGTTGCATTATCTGCTGTAGAGCTTCTGTTTTTTGATTTGGAGGCAGGTTTGGCATTCCTCTTTTGACTGGTAAAGTGTGGAAGTGGAACCGGTATCCTTGGTCTATGGTTTGCAAAATCCACTTGTCTTTTGTGATATAGTGCCAGTTCTTCGAAAATAAGGTTAATTTTCCGCCTAATGGTGCTGCTATTTGTTCCCTGGTAGGCGGAGTTAGAATCAAGTCACTGTGCTGTTGTAGTGGCAGTGGCTGTGTCTGTGCCTCTTATTTCCTTGCCACTGTCATCCTCTGTAGGCACCCCCTCTGGATTGATTTCTGCCTCTGGGATGTCTATTCCTGCCCCTTTGGGATCTTGTGGAGTCAGGAAAGGACCAATTTTGGCAGGCCAGTTCCTGCTAAACCTTGGGGGTTGAACCTGCAAGAAATCTTTAACCGTTTGTACAGATTTTGCCTTTTCTTCCATTTTCTTCATTACCTGCTGGGCAGGTGTACCAAACAAACTGGCCTTATCCATAGGTGCATCTAATAACTTAGCTTTAACATGATCCGTAAGACCTGTTCCTTCAGCCATGCATGTCTTCTTATCACTGTGCCAGTCATGGCTGATCTAAATGAGGCCTCCAGTGCATCATAGCCACATTTTAAGGAATGGTTACTAACCTGTTGTATGTTATTTACCATTTCTAATATATATTTCTTATCTATAGAGTCATCAGAGGATAGCTTTTTAGTTAACTGATCAAGCATAAACTCTTGGTATTGTATCATGTGAAACTGACAATTTAAAGCTCTAGCTGAGAGAGTAGCGGAGGTGTAAACCTTTTTGCCCCATCTGTCTAAAGACCTGGCTTCCCTTTGAGAAGGAATAGGGTTTTTTGCTGTGGTCGAGGCTACTGCCTTAGGCCCCTGGGATATAGTTTCGGGGTCTGCAAGTGGGGCCTTGGAACCCTGTAAAATCTGTCAGGTTTGGCAGGGGCTGGAGGTAAGGAATCTGGTGCAGTGCAGACATCAATAAATGCATCGTCCACAACAGAGAGGACAGGAGGTATAGCTAAAGGCCTGTGTTGTGGAAGGTGCAGAAAAGTCCTAAGTCTTTTTCTGGAATCTGAGAAATCCTGTTCCTGCCATTGGAATTGTTCTCGCATGGCATGTAAGGTTTCCCCAAAGGAGAATTCTTCTGGTGGAGAAGCAGCTGGAATGGATTCTTCAGCATCTGAGTCTTCATAATTGGAGAAATGAGCCTCTGGCTGGTCTGTAATATCTGAGTCCTCCGCGGAATCATCAGAGGACACAGGCTCGGGGGGCTCTGCTCTAGGTCTCTTTCTGGGGCTGAGAGGCCCTGTCTGGGTGAGATTGAGATCCCCTAATTAAGGATATTAAATCTTCTGCCAGAGTAAGCATTTGTGAACTAGAAGTGGGCCTAGTTGAGGGGGGTTTAACAGGCACTGATTTAGTAGATTTGGCTGCTTTAGCCCTGGTAAAGGCCTTAATAGACATGGCTGCAGGAGGCCTAGCAGCACCACGTGCTGGGGTAGAGACATCCAAAGGGATGGTGTCTGATAAGTCACTAGTAACCACTGTAGGTAAGATTTCTGAGGCCGATTCAAGTAAGGTAGCAGGAGCCTCAGTAGTAGTCATTGATTCAGCTGTGCTTTGATCAGTTTTCTCGGTTTCGCCGAAACCGAGACACTTTTGCTTAACCATGGTTTCGCCGAAACCGCTGACCGCGAGTGTCGGTCTTTTCTTTGCGTTTTAACAATCTGGGTAGTCGGAGGATCCGACGGCATAATGTACGCGAAAATCTGAGCCAAAAACTGTTCAGCAAACTCCGACCGCTCGCCGCCTAAGCGCGTCCGGTTGAATGAGGCACAGGCTGAACAGGCTGCTACGTCGTGGTCTGGGCCTAAACAAGGCAAACAGTAAGAGTGGAAATCTTTATGAGGTATTTGTTTCCCACAAGTTAAACAGTTATTGACTTTTTCTGACATCGGCTGAGGCAAGAAAGAGTCCCCAACGGGTACTTAGCTTTAGAAGTCTTCGGGTAGTATTCGGTAGTAGTAATCTCTGGATCTGACCGACCGCACTTGCTAACAGCTTCTGCTTCGCCACGCCGCAAGAAAGACTGAGGAAAATGGCGCCGGCTGATGCCTTTATACCCAAGACCAGCAGAGATGACGCCGGGTGAAGTGCGACATCAGCGAAGCCGGACCCGACTTTGGAATCCGCCGACGAAGGGCTGCCTGACGACAGGACAACCCAGTTGTTATGACTGCAGATGCATCCATGAAGGACATCCAGTACAAAAACTGTAACTAGAACCACCATTGGAATTACAGTGCCAAAAAAAGCGATTATAATAGTAGCCAGAAATTAAATGCATCGCAATTGTTCCTGTACCATCCTACACAATCCAATGACAAAGAAAATGATGCACAGTAATAAATCAGTTGGTACCAAAAAAAGAAAAAAATCAAGACAGAAATTAACAAAACCAAACCTGTAAATGGCTTAGCTCTTGATGTAATTCTGACATAAAATATGACCAAGTCGTCCAATACTGGTTAGTAGTTAGTATTAAATCTACACCAACAGTTTTGGTTCTTGATTTGCAACTTGCGATGCATACTGAAAACACATTAGTCCAATATGTAAGGTAAGGATAGGAGACA
The DNA here is from genome assembly GCF_019279795.1 of Protopterus annectens. Taxonomy (NCBI): domain Eukaryota; kingdom Metazoa; phylum Chordata; order Ceratodontiformes; family Protopteridae; genus Protopterus; species Protopterus annectens. Next base: position 1,576,196,917 of record NC_056737.1, on the reverse strand, counting down.
GTACCTTGTTGATCAATTGACATAGGTCAGCAATTGATCAAGATATATTAGTCATACCACCACAAAAGCAAACCTCCTATTGATTAATTGTTGGTAGTAAGTCCACATAAACTGTTCTTCACGAAAGCACAACTTCCTGTACACAGCCAAAGATAAAAATGCAGCCACCAGCAGAAAAAGGCCAAAAAATGTGTGATAGAAAGGAAAAAAACAGTAACAAACAGTACCTTGGTTATGTTTTATGCACAAATGTTTACATATAGATGGTGCCTGTGATAAAGCAGCCGATATGAACCAGGTCAACTGGAAAAAAGCTCCAAAACAATGGTAGTAACAGAAACCCAAATGCTGATTAGAAACTTGTTCACTTTAGCCAATTGAACTCGTCGGCAAAAAGTCCATATGAAATGTTCCCTGCACAAACACAACTTCCTTCAATATAAATGGCGCCCGTGATAAAGCAGCCCCAAAACAATGATGGTAGCAGGAACCCAATTGCTAATGTGAAACTTATTCACTTCAACAAACTGAACTCGTCGGCGAAAATTCCACACGAACTGTTCCCCACACAAAAAAAGCTTCCTTGAGATCTTTTGAACAAAAATGTTAATGTATGTAAGCGCAGTCAAAGCTTGCAATTCAGAAACTCTTCTGGCCGAAGTAATAGCCACCAAAAAGAGTGTTTTCCAGGACAGATATTTCAAATCACATGTAGCTGAAGGTTCGAAGGGAGAACAGATAATGTTTGACAAGACAAAATTCAGACCCTAAGGCAGTGTTGGATTTCTGTAAGGGGGTCTTATCATAGTAGTCCCTTTTAAGAAAGCTTTACAAAATCTGTTAGACATAATTTCTGAACCGTTTTCTCCTACATGAAAATTTGCTGCTAACTGAAGTCTAATAGTGGCTTCTTCACTGAAAAGTTTCATCAAAAATTCTAAAATAGAATGTGTGGGTGCAGAAAAAGGATCTATCTGATTATCGCTGGCCCATGTAGATTCATAGATTCATAGATTAGTACTAAGCTAACTGCCCTTGCGGGCCATTGTAAGCCTAGCCAATTATCCCTTGTGAGACTCAAACCCTGCACCTTGTGTTTGTAAGGCAAACACCTTACCCATTAGGCCACCCTCAACAAATCTCTTCTATTTACTTTTGTACAATTTACATGTCGATGGTTTATGGGAAGATAACAAAATATTTCTGACTGGGGAAGAAAGGAGAGGAAACCTGGCAATCAGGGAAATTGGAGCAGCCAAGCTGTTAGTTTGAGACTGTCCAGGTTGGGATGGACCATTCCTGACGGGCGAGTCAGAAGGTCCGGAGCAGAGTCCAGAATCCATGGTTCATTCCGAAAGTAAGGCTGAAGAAAGGGAAACCAGATTTGACGAGGCCAATAGGGGGCAATCAGGATTACTGACGTCTCCAACAAACTTGCTTTCTGCAAAAGCTTGGGAATTAATGGGATTGGAGGAAAGGCATAAAGTCCTGGAGGCCAACTGTGAACAAGTGCATCCCTTGGTGACTCCCCCATGGGAGGGAGCAGGGAAAAGTAGTTGATGCATTTGGCATTGATGGGCGATGCAAAGTGATCGCAGCAAGGCTGGCCCCATTTCCGGAAAATCTCTTCTGTAACTTTCTGACTGAGGGACCACTAGTGAGGCCATAAAATGGCCCTGCTCAGTTTGTCTTCAATCACGTGGATTTCCCTAGGATGTGCTTTGTTATTAGAAAGCGGTTGGAAGCCATTGCCCCTTGCCAAACCCTACAACTTCTTGACAAAGGGGATAAGATCTGGTTCCCCCCTGTTTGTTTATGTAACATACAGACATGTTGTCTGACTGGATTGCTATTGTTCCTAGACGGAGAGTGTCTTAAAATGCTTGCAACGCTAAAAGCACCACTCCCATCTCCAGGATGTTTATGTGCAAATGAGCCTCATGTTCCCGCCAGATGCCTTGACCTGTCTTAACTAGATAATGCCCCCCCACCCTATCTGGGAAGTGTCCACTGTCACCGTGGCCTGGGGTTGAGTCGGGATGAAGTGACGGCCTTGAGATACTAAGGGAGAATAAATCCACCCCTGGAGATCATTTTTGCAGGTGTTGGTTATCATGATTTTGTGTGACACCGGAAGTTCCGGAACTGACCATTGTGCTGAAAGTAAACATTGAAGTATTCTCATATGAAGATGAGCTAGGGGAATGAGTACGACTGACACAGCCATTTTCCCCAGTACCTGAAGAACCAGTTTTGCAGAAACTCACGTCTTCCTGATTAACAATCTTACATAATGAAGGAAATCGTTTACTCTTTCTTGTGGGAGTCTTGCTACTAGTGTGGTTGTGTTCATCTCTGCTCCTATGAAGACTAAGCTTTGACATGGTTCTAGAGCAGATTTTTTGTAGTTTATGGTAGCACCGAGGAAGGAACAGAATTGAAGAGTACAGTTCCTGGCATGTAGCATAAGATGTCTGGTCAGGGCGGTTATGAGCTAGTCCTCCAGATATGGAAAGACACATCTTGGTAGATCGGAGGATATACTAACCAGGGAATGGAATTCAGCCTTACAACAGGCCTCAATGATGTTTGTGAATATTTTAACGTTGTACTATCAAAGGATGGTTGATATCAATGTGTTGGAGGTGAAAACCTTTTGTGAAGAATGTAAGAAATATGAGGCTATACCACAGTATGCCATCTCTCTGAATAAGCTTTCTAAGAAGCTGGCAATCTATGAAAAACAAATAAGAGAAAGAAAGATTAAAAAATTTAACAGAGACATAACTGACTACCAAAAGGGTTGACCTTTTGAAATATCAAGAACGGTTAGATTTTCTGAGACCAATAGAGCTGCCAGTATGAATACTACTCGAAAGAGACCTAGATCTATCCTTAAGAGAACAGAGAATCCATTCACTAGTACATCAGGGGAGGAATCTTCCTTTATGGATAATGACAAGTGCCAGTACTAGAGAATCACCCATTTGCAAAAAGTCTAAAGTACAACACCCTTTATATGTGGAAGCAAGCGGCATGGGGGCCGCAAACATAAACATAGGGGCTGGAATCAGCTCAGTGGAGGGCTTGCTGCGGACCATCTTGAACTAACTAGGAATATTGGCCAGAATGTGTTAAGCCTATCTGATGTATCACTAACTGATGAGCAAATTCTTTTATTGAATAAAGGTCTTGGCTTTGTACCTGGATTCTTTGTGGATGAATATAGTATAGTTACTGATATTTACCAGTTTTGTCGCAAACTTAACCTCAGATTATTTTTTGCAAATAACAATACTCAAAGATCTGAGGAATTCAGGTTTCACAAATCCGACTTCCAACCACCAATGAATAAACATGTTTCGATTTTCTTACAAGCAGTACTGAGAGATTTTCATTTTCCAAATAGAGACTCATGCATTTTGAGTCATAATCTTTCCTCTGATGAAGCAGCTGCCTTGGAACAACTCAAAAACAATCATGCTATAGTTATCTTACCAGCTGACAAAGGTGGGGCTGTGGTTGTTATGAATATGGGTTACTATCTAAATGAGGGTAGGGAACAACTTTCGAACTCTAGATGTTATATGTTAATGTCTACATATCCAACCCCCTTCTTCAACAAAGAGATAGATACGTTCTTAAATCAGGCAGTGGATGAAGGTATTATCAATAACTCTATCAAGAGCCATCTTACCGTAGCAGATCCACAAAAACGAATACTATACTTACTACCCAAAATTCATAAGTCATTAACTCAGGCTCCAGGCAGACCAATTGTTTCTGGTATTGGATGTCTGACTGAACCTTTGTCAGTATTCTTGACTAAGTATCTGAAACCCTTATTGGCTTCAGTCAGAGCTAGGATCCAGGATACAACACAATTTCTTAAAATTATATCAGATACACAAATGGCGCCTGCATGGCTGATCCTGCATGGCTGATGTGCACCCTGGATGTAAAGGCATTATATACTAGTATCCCCCATTGGGCTGGTTTACAAGCATTACAATTTTGGTTGGAGCATGCTGCCTTATATCCCCCTGGCTTCAATACTCTATTGGTATGTTTGGCAGAACATGTTTTGAATAAAAATGTTTTTTACTTCCAGGGTGAATGTTACTGGCAGTTGCAGGGCACAGCTATGGGGGCATCCTTTGCCCCCATATATGCGGATCTGTTTATGGCTTTCTTTGAGGAATGTATGATTTATGATCCACTTCATAACATTTATCAAGTAGAAATAGATATTTGATGCAGATATGTGGATGACTGTTGGATGGTGTGGCAGGCAGATGTGATACATCTGCAAGAATTGTTGGAGTATCTCAATGACAATCTGTGGGGTATTGAATTTACTCTTACATCACATCATAATAGTATCAATTTCTTAGATGTGACTGTGTATCGGAACGAGGATCATACCCTTAGTACCAAGACGTTTCGCAAATATCCACAATACAATAGCCTGCTTCATGCATCTAGTATGCATCCCCGCCACACCATCCGCAAATATTCCAAAATCACAATTTATGCGCATCAAAAGAATTAGTTCTTCCACACGGGAATTTGAACATGCCAGACAGGACTTATGCAATAGATTTTTGGACAGGGGATACAGGGAGTCGGACATCGTACTTGCCAGCAACTGGAGCTGTGCTCAGGATAGGGTCACATTGTTGGAATACAAACAGCGAAGGCCAACACAAGTGGGTGAAAACCTCAGGTTTGTGACAACTTATGGACGTAATAACAACATCATTAGAAATGTAATGGATACGCATTGGAATATACTTATGGCCAATGACCAACTTAGAGGATGCTTGGGCCTCAGATGCCAATTCTCTTACAGACGTGGGAGAACTTTAGGTGCACACTTCAAACACTTTAAACACAAAGAGAGTGGGGGAGCAGTGTATAAACAACTGACAATGTTGGGGGATCAGTTATTGGGAATGCTCCCTTGTGGACACTGTGGGTCATGTCAATTTGTGAGCAAACTAAAACAATTTATTAGTGCCAACACAAGCAGGGTGTATGATCTTAGGGTTTTTGGTAATTGTGACAGTAGCTGGATAGTATATTTGGCCACATGTAAGTGTTCCTCCTTTTATGTGGGCCAAACGTCTCATTCATTGAGAATAAGGATGTCAGAACATAGAACTGATGTCCGAAACAAAAGGGAGACAAATGCCCTATACAGACATACTATTAAACATCCTAATGCTGAATTTAGATTCATGGTAATAGATAGAATCATTGGTGATAGGAGTAACCAGCAAGGTTGGCACACTATTCTTAATCATAAAGAAAAGTATTGGATTATTAATTTAGGAGCATTATTTTCTCCTGGACTCAATGACCACTTATGAAAGATACCACAGATCACTGCTTTTTCATTTTATATACTATACATATTCATCATATTTTGCATATATATATATATATATATATATATATATATATATATATATATATATATATATAGTACGTTTATCTACTTATATACATGAAATTATCTATGCATATTTTGTTATTTTTACATTTATATGTATTATAGAGATATACTTTTGATCTACAATGTTGTCTCATTAATATTTAATGTACTTGTAATTTTTGGGTTGGACCATGTTTGTCATTGGTTGGGGGAGTGTATATATTGTTATATCATGTAATTTTTGTAAAATGCTTGTTCACTGAAGAAGGCTGGTTAGCCGAAACCGGTCTGAATAAAGTATTCATGTTATAATTATTTTCTAAAGTGCTTGGTGTACTCCATACTGGCCACTGGTGTTTGTATTGTGAATGGTTTGGCTGTGCATTTTCCATACGTGCAGAGCATTGGGTTGCTTCAAAATGACACACCTCCCATACCTATCCATGGTCTGTGAATCCCTATTTGGAGGATGGATAAAGGAAATGGTCTCAGATAGATCCATTTTAGTGACCGCCTCCACGACCATGGCATCAACTGCTATACACCTTTTGTCAAAAAAAGTCTTATCATTAGGGGCTGTAATGTATTTATTTGGCCTTCTAGGAGTACGCTCTATGGAGTCTAGGATCTCCTAAGCCTTCTGAGAGACTAACCCAATAAGATCATCAGAAGGAGGGGGTCACCCAAGAGGTTGAAGGGCGAGACCCAAAGGCCTTCAGGTAAACTGACTCTTCGGCCAAAGGGGAGGTGGACTGCCAGTAACCACTCTGCTTTAAAATTTCCAAGATGCCTCCAAAGGAGCCATCTTCAGGAGGTGACCGTGGGGACCCTTCTGCTTCATTGAGGTCAGTATCAGATGTGATAAGACTCCTCCAGGGAATAAAGGTGATTCCTCTTGCATGTCCTCTTCCAAAGGACCTCCTCAGTGGGATATTCTGGGGAGGTTTAGAAGACGGGAGAGTCCCTTGCTGGACATCCTGAGGCCTGGAGTCTCTGTGGTCCTGTGGAGAGAGTATGTGAGAAGGCAAAGACACCTGCACAGAACTGGGAGGAAGATCTGAAGGAGACTGCGACTCAGACCGGGAAGCAGTCAGAACCCTCCTCATAACGTCAAAGACAGTCTGCCCCCACTCTGAAGAGCTCCCCGGATCCAACAAACGGGTTGTTGGAGTTGACGGAACCTTCGGAGCAGAAGTCAGAAGCTCCAAAGCAGAGGTAGGAGCTAAACTCACCTGCTCCAAAGACCCCAGAGGCAGAGTCAGATCCAGAGAGATCCAAACCAGCTCTGAGGACCCAACCAGAGTGTCGGCTCCCAGAGGTCTCCTGCTCCAACTGGGCAGAAACACACGGGACAGATACTGGATCCGAGGAACCAATGGGTCCCAGAGCCAAAACAAACACAAGCTGGATGTCAGAATCTTCTGGCTCTGAAACCAAGGGATGGCTCGGAGGAGGAGCAGGTGCCAAAGGGGAAGAGTGTGTCTGATCTGATTCCTTTGGGCTCAGATCCAATAATAATTTGGCCAAGGCTGGTGTCTTTAGTAGCCTCTGCACTACCCTATCCACATCCTCATCAGATGGACTCCTGGCAGACCAGGTAGAAAGGGGTAGGTGATCTAGAGCTGCTCAAAAATGGTGATGGGAGCCGAGAGGGGACTGGTTCTAAAGAATGCACTCAGCAACGATGCCTGAATTCAAAAGGCGAGGTTGACTTTGGAGCTAAAGGTTCCAATTGCTCTGATGAAGCCTTAGATCCAAGATCAGCTGTCTGCTCCACAAGTTCTGTTGGAGCAGACAGTCTATGTCTTTTTTCCTTCAGCTCTGAGGAGGATCTTGCTGCCAAAGAAGGACGTTTTTGAGACTTCCCCATTTTTCAGACTTGTCAGATTTAGAAGATGATTCCAGGGATATAGCCTCAGAAAAGGAAGTTTTTATTAACCCTTTCAGAATGAGTTTATTCTTTTGCTCCATCAGCGCTCTCTAGTTAAAACCATGGTAGATGGAACACGACTCTTGTAGGTGAAAAGGCCCCAGGCAATACACACATAAAGTATGTGAATCGCTAAGGGGCATCTTTATTCACATTTTTCACACTTTTTAAAGCTAAGAAGCTTCCCCTTCCTGTTTTGAGACATCCTTTAACAAGAAAGAAGAGGCACATGCACACAAACCCACACAAGCAGTCCTGAACACCTAGAAGAAAAAAGAAAGAAAAGCTTTTTTTTTTCCAATTCTCTAACTAAAACAGACGGGTAGCAAAAAGGGAAGCAGGGAAAAAGCAGTGGAAACATCCTCTAACTTAAACAGATGTTAATTAGATGTCCTCTAACTTAAATGGACGCTAACAACCAAAAGTAAGAAGAGAAAGAACTAATTGCCTAACACTCACCCTAAAGAGAGGGTAAAGATATACAAGAACTATTTAAATAGAGAGAACTAAGCTAACAATAAGAAAAAATTAGTTATACTATAAGAAAAAAAACAGAAACACTTAGTACAGAGAGCTTGCTAGTAGAACCTCCTTCGCAGAGTGGCAAACGAAGATCTGGAGAAGCTAAAGGGTTGCATTACATGTAAAAAGAGATGCCCACGAGCTTTGCTGAAGACGTCAAGCTTTGAAATGGTTGAGACAGATCCAGTGGATTGGATCCGACCCATCAGTGAGAATAAAGGCAAGATTGACAACATCACATCAAATCTTTACCATTTACTTCTGCAAATCTTCCTACCGGAAGCTTTATGGGAAGATAAAACAATGTGATAGACAGGGTAGAACAGCCTTGGTTGTCAAGCTATCAGTGGAAGTGGAGAAACCATGTGGTCAGCTTTAGGCCCAAAATGTCCAGGTGAATTATGTCTGTCGGGTGAAATATGGAGGTTGAAAGAGATGAGGCCACAGGAAGAGGAACCAAATCTGATGAGGCCAATTAAGGGGCAATGAGGATGATTTTGCTCTTCAATTGAAATGCTTTCTTGAGAAACTTGGGGATTAGAGGGGTTGGAGGGTAAGCATAGAGGAGACCGGGGGGGTGTGGCCCCAATCATGAAGAGATTCCCCCAGTGGGGAGGTCAAGGCATAAAAGATTCTGCATTCGCTGTTAACGGGAGATGTAAAGAGGTCTCAACAAGGTTGACCCCATTGGCAGAATATCTTTTCCGCAACTTTCAAGTTGACAGACCACTTGCGAGGCAATAAAATGGACCTGCTCAACTTGTTTGCATCACACCGTATTCCCCCCAAATGTCAGTTGCTATCAGAAATCAACTGATGAGATCACCCATTTCCACCCTCTGAGAGATTCTCAATATAAGGGGTAAGATCTGGTTCCTCTTTTGTTGAGGTACCATACCACTGACATATTATCTTGACTGTATTGCAACAGTCCTGGAAGGGAGACAGTCTTGAAAGGCCTGCAATGCTAGGAATACTGCTCTCATTTCCCCGACACTGATATGCATGCTGACCTCTTCAGGGAACCATATGCCTTGGAAGTGTCCGTGGTTACTATGACTTTGGGCTGAGGAAGAATGAAGAGATGGCCTTGTAATATTTGATCTGAGTGACTCCACCACAAGAGGTACTTTTTGCATGCTTGAGATATTCTGATCTGGGTGGACATTGGTTGGTGTAACATGGACCACTGAGTTGCTAGAGTCCACTGAAGAATTCTCATATGGCATCTTGCTAATGGAACCAGAACTATCACAGCAGACAAGGCTTGTAGAATCAATCAAGCTGATAGAGAAGAAGTTTGAATTACTTTTTTGACTTGAAATTGAATAATTTGTACCCTTGTTAAGGGAAAGCTGGAGTACAAACTCTTGTGCTTTTATCAGCAGATGCATGGTCGGAGCGGTTATGAGCCAGTCATCCAAGTACAGAAGCACCCAGAATCCCCTGCAGTCTCAAGTGAGCTGCTATTACTACCATGCAATTAGTGAACACCCTGGGGGTGGTGGTGAGGCCAAAGGACAGGGCTCTGAATTGATAATGAGTGGCACCCAGTTGGAAGTGTAGATATTTCCTGGATTGTCTGTTAATTTTTATGTGACAGTACACATGCTGAAGTTCTCCTGAGCACATCCAGTCATCCTTGTGCAGGAAGGGCAAAATGGACTGAACTGTGACCATCCGGAACTTCTTATACTGAACTGATTTGTTCAGATTGCTGAGATCCAAAACTGGTCTCCAGTGCCCTGTTTTCTTTGCACTAATAAGAATCTTGCGTAAATGTCTGGCCTATTTCTGGTCTGGGGAGAACTCTTGGATGACTATTTTTGTAGCAGTTTATTTTTATTTCTAGAGTTGCTGTTTTCCTCTGACTGGGTGGAACATCGGGAATTTTGTTTACTGTTGGGGGGTAGGGAAAAGGGTATTATATAACCTCTGGAAATAATCCTCTGCACCCATGTATCTTTTGTAATGTCTAGTCAGGCTCTCTAGTGCAGCGATAGATGACCTCGACTACCGCCAGGGGTGGACAGCTGGGCCTCCTTTCTGACCTCCCAGTTGATTCCTACAGAAAGTTCTTTTAGGAGTCAAAAAATGTGCACCCACTGCAGACAGGGTCTTACCATCTTGCTCACACCTGGAGAGCATGTCTTTCACTTTAGGACCATAGAAAGAATTTCTGTTGAAGGGAGCATCGACGAAGGAGGAATTGAAGGGCTCTGCAAAATCACACAGGCACATCCAGGCATGTCTCCTAATGGAAATGCCTGAACCCATCACACCTGAGATACCTTCAGCTGCATATGAAATGAGCTTCATGAATGAATTTGAGATGGACTGTAGAGTAGCCAACTGTAAGGCAAAAGAGCTCTGTGCCTCAGAAGTAATGGTCCTAGAGAGGGATTTGGAAAGTTCTTTAATCAAGTCCCTCTGAAGTCTGATGAAGTGTGCCAAATAATTCAGCGACCTGAGTGAAAGGTCACTGAAGCACATACACACTTCCCATATCTGTCCAATGCCAAGGATTCCCTGTTAGGGTGATGGACAGATGAACTCTGTTACGTGGATTTTTTCTTTGTGGCTGCCACTATGACCATGGCATCTACTGATACTCCTCTGCTCCAAAATTCTCTTCCTTTCGGTGGTGCCATGATCCTGTCTGATCTCTTGGGGATCAGCTCAACAATGCTGGACTCCTTCCATGCCTGCCTAGAGAGCAAATCAATGAGCTCATCAGCAGGTGGAGTCACCCAGGAGGTACATGGGCGAGACCCAAAGGCTTACAGGAATACCGATTCTTCTTGGGAATGGGTGTTGGTAGACCAATCACCCTTTTGGCTGAGGATCTCCAGGATATCTCCAAAGGAAACATCATCAGGTGGTGACTTTGGGGATCCTTCCCCCTCATCAAAATTGGTATTTTCTGTGACCGACTCTTGAGAAGAGCCTAAGTGCCTCCTCTTGCACTTTCCTTCCTAGGGACTTCTTCAGTGGGATGTTCCGGAGAAGTATCAGAAGATATAAGTATACCCTGCTGGGTAGCCAGAGATTTTGGGCTGTCTGTCACTGTGGAGTAAAGTACAGAAGCTCAAGACACAAAGACATAGGGGATCCAGAAGGAAGATCAGAGGGGGGTGGAACTGTCCGTCCACCGGAAGCAGAGAACACTCTATCCACCACCTCAAAGGCAGCACATTCCAGGGAGAATGAGGCCAACGGAGACAAGAAGGCCCCGGAAGACTCAGATCCAAGGGCTCCAAAGCCAATGGTCAGATTGGAGAAGGAGCCAAGATGGGTGGAGGAGCACTAATAAAGGTCTCTGGACCCGAAGGAGTAGGAGCTGGGAGAACTCCTATCTGAATCTGTGCAAGATCGGAGAAGGAGCCAAGATGAGTTCAGTAGCAATAGTAAAGGTCTCTGGACCTGAAGGGGTAGGAGCAAGGAGAATTCCATTTGAATCTGTGCCAAGAGAAACTTCCTTATCATTCTATCCACATCTGCTTCTATCAGGCTCCTGGAAGAACAAGAAGAACAGGCCACTGAAAGGGACTTAGAATGGCACTGTTTCTCTAAAAATAGAAGGCAGTCAGGAAGAAACAGGGAGGACACATACCGGGTCCAAAGGAGTGGTTTTGGATCCGACTGTGTCAGATCCGATGACACGGATCTCTTGTCAGAAGATGTTGGATCCGAGAATTTAGTCTTCAAATCCGTGGAACTTGGATCTAATTGCTTGTGAACACTTTAGGAGACCAATCAAAGGTCAGGTCCGAGCTAGAAGTGGATGAACCAGAAGGTTCAAATAAACGCTTTCTGGACTCCTTTTTATCAGATTTTTTTTTAGGTTTGAGCTCAACTCTGAAAAAGCAGAAGGTAATAAACCTTTTATGATTAGCTTATTTTTTCAATCCACTAAGGCCCATGGATTAAAGGCCTTACAAATATCACAAATTTTTTTAAATGAGCTGGGCCTAAGCAATACACACATGAATCATGTGCATCGGATAAAGCTATCTTATGCCCACAATCCTTAAATTATTTTAAAACGTGAAGGTTTTCTAGCCATTTTTAAGCAAGAAAAAGAACTAGTAATCATGATGATGATGATGATGATAATAATAATAATAATAATAATAAAGTAGAAAAATTTTTAAGAAAGAAATAGAGAAAGGATGAAAGTGAACGGAAAGGGAATTACGGACAATGGTAATCAAAAATACCAGTGGTGTACTCTGCCTGAATATTGCTGATGTCTGTCTGCATTTTATTTTGAATTTAAGTTTTTCATTTAAGGTTTGGTTACTTTTATTTTGTATCTTATTCTTGTATTACATTTGTTTTACTTTAAGTTTTCTGTTCTGTTGGAGTTTTAAAAGATCTTGGCTAGGATCAGTTAGAAAAGTTAGCAAAGAATTAATTTGCAAACAGTGAATAACATCAGCTAATTAGTGGGAGGATATGAAAAACAGCATTCCTCATTTAGCTAGAAATATCTCTATTTAGCTGGAATGCTTATTTCGCTTGCTTGCTGTACTCTGCTGTACTCTGCCTGAATACTGGTGATCTCTGTCTGCAATTTATTTTTCCCACACACCTACCCAAGTGCTGTTGTATTCTTAAACTTGGTGGATTTTGAGTTGCCGGCCCCTACTATAAATCTGATGTTGGACACTCCTCCTAGTCCCATCTCATCAGCTCATTCTACTGAGTACAGATAGATCATTTGGGAAGGCCCACTCCTTTAATTTCTTAACCTTGAATTATCTTCTGTTTCTTCCCTTCCCATTTAACTTAAAAAATACACTTTATTCAGCTACTTTTACTGTATTTGTGTTTCTTCCTACTTTGCTACTTCATTTTGCTTTTGCTGCTTGTTCTTAAGTGTTCAATTGCATTTATTCTGCTGCAGTTATCACTGCTTGTTAGTAGCCTGAATAAATTGTAATTGTTATTCTAAGCCTCTTAGTTTTTGTTTAAGCACTTGGGCTTCAGGACAGTTGTTTTACATAAAGAAGGTTTGTAGTCTACACTTTTGTGGTAGGAGAGGTAGCTTACATCCATCTAAGTTGGGAATTGCTGGTTGAAGGCTGTGTGTGTCTGTTATTCTAAAAGTGTCTTAGTTATGGTTTAACTGCTTGGGCTTCAGGCCAGTTGTTTTACATTAAGAAGGTTTGTGGTCTACACTTTTGTGGTAGGAGAGGGTAGCCTCTGTCCTTCTGAGCTGAGAGTTGCTGGTTGAAGGCTTACTGTGCCTACTTATCTGAACTGTTTTTTTTTTTTTCTGAAAATGTTACACTGTTTGCTGTAGCATAGACTACATTCAGACCTGCTGAACTAGTTGTTTGTATAACATGAACACTAAACCAGGCCATCTGTTGTTGGAGAGGGTTCCCTTGCACCCTAGTGGCAGAAGTGTGCAGTTAGAACTCATGTGATTGAAGGTTGCTGGAATAGGGCTCAGTATGAGCTTTTTTATTAGTTAATTTGTTTAAATCAGTTTCACTTGTTTGCTACATAAGAACCATGTTTGTTTGTGCATGACTCACTGTTGATCAGCAGTGGGCACAGTTGGCCGTTATAGACGCAAACACTTCTGCCTGCAAAACTTCCCTTAGTACTCTGCTGGTGCTCCATTGGTGAGTTCTCAGGACTGTCCCTCACTGACAGGTGATACATTCAGCAAAGCTCCTGAGGTACCAACACAAATCCTACCCACTAGTCTATCATATTTGTGTATACTTCTCCTGTCCTCTACTTTACCTGGTCCTTCCTGTCCTCTCCCTGTTTTCTGAGCAAATCAACTTACCTTATGGATAGACAATTTCCCACAGTTTCTCCAGCCAGCCTGGTTGACAAGGGCATCCTAAGGCAATGTAATAATTGTCTCATGTACACTGGCAACCCAATTCTTCTAGTCCACACAAATTCATTATGTGAGAGACGCACCTATATCAAGAAAGTACAGTTTTGTACCTACCATAAATGTAGATGTGCCGATATGGTAGTCAAGTCATAACATATGGGTTGTCCTGCCTCAGGCAGCAAAGTCTGGGTCTGGAGTATAAAGGTGTTTCTTGCCCCAGATGCCAATTTGGTAACAGTAATAAACAGATAGGAAATACCCCAGCTAATGGGAAAACCCAAATAGAAGGATACAGAGGGGTAGGAGGGTGGGAAAATCTGACTGCAGTTGCATATCGACATCTACATTTATGGTAGGTACAAAACTGTACTATGTTCTTCAAGAATGCAACTGCAGTCATAACATATGGGTTGAATACCATAGCCAAGCTGGGGATGGATGGAACTATGATAAGGATGGTGTAGGTAAAATCCCTGCAGGACTGGATCTGGAGTATAAAGGCAGGTTGCATGTAGCAGCCTCTAAAATGTCCTTTGTTGCCAAAAGCTGTGGAAGTGGCTATAGCTCTGGGGCTGGCACACCCTTTCCATGGAATGAATAGCAGAATCTGATGCAATGTCCAATCCATTTTGAAATTGTTTGTTTGGAGACTGCCATAGGCTACAAACAGTTGGTCAGACTTTCTGGTGGCCTTAGTTCTGTCCAAGTAGTTTGTGTATATCCAAAGTATGCAGTAGTTTCTCCCCTTATTTTGAGGATTCAGGTGAATAGCTTGATTTAGAGACACCAACACATAATTGAGGTCCCACTGGGAGGTTTGATATTCTTTATTCCTCTTAGAAACTGTAAGATGAGAAAACACTGGAGGGTCACAGTTGTATTGAGGCATGAATCTTAAGAGTATGAGAGTCCAGTATGGAACAGGTATTCTAAAATCTGACAGATGCTGAATCTCTTCCACTTAGCTGAATAGGTTTTCTGGTGGAAGGTCGAACTGATTTTGGCTAGTCTCCAGGCTGTGATGTAATATTTTCAGGAAACAGGTTTATTAATGGGTACCAGTGTTGCCTTGGCCAGTCTGGAGCTATCAAGATGCCTAATTTTTCCAACTGATGATTTAAGTGGGAAACAAAAGATCCCTAAAATCCAAGCTCTCTAACTCACCAGTCAGTTCATCTGATACTAAGCAGATTGTCAGCATGCACACCTCATCTCCTGCAGCTACCAAACCAACAACACATAAACTTACATATGCAGAGGTCCTTACCAAAAGCTTACCTAAACATCAGAGACCTCCCAAACACAAATACAAGCACAATTCACAGAATTGCAGAACATAGTACACATAATATGTCACACATTAGTGTCTTCGATCAAGCCCATAAGGCAAAACACAAAAACAAACATCTTAGTCATAGGCAACTCAACTGTGAGACACACAGATGTCCATCTCACCAGGATGGATAAATAAAAAGTCACGGTCAGCTGTTTGTCAGGTGCCAGGATCTGCCACATCACACGTGCACTCAAGTCTCTCAACAGGCACTGTTATGACTCCGTCATAGTCCATGTTGGTGTGAATGACTTGAGATGTACCTCAATTGACTATATGAAGACAGAAATGACTGAGCTCTCTGATTATGTGTCTCTAGCCTTAAGCAGCATTTTACCTTCACCTAGGATGACAGCAAAATACAAACAAAAAAAGATTGACTTCAAACATTGGCTTAGTTTCTTGTGTCATTCAAAGGGGATCCAGTATCTGTTAGCCTGCGATGACATGGTCAACAGACCTCGATACTTTGCCAGAGATGGTCATCTATTACCCCTGGGATTTTAGTTATTGGCTAAGGTTCTTGCCACCCCCATAGTCCCTTTTTAAGGCAATGTCAGAAGAACAAAATTCCCAACATAAAAATACCCTCTAAAAACAACCTCAAGGTTATGCTGCTAAACGCTAGGAGTCTAAACCAGTAACTGCAGTCACTGGAAACAGTCTTCAACTTGGAAGAAGCTGACATTTCTGCAGTCAATGAGACCTGGTTTAAGGCTGCAAAGAGCACCCAGCTATACCAGGTTACATTTCCTTCTACATGTTCAGTCCACAAAATAAAGGAGTGAGAAATAAAGAAGGTGGTGTATCAATATTCATTAAAGATAAATACATCACTAGATTGGTTAAACAGCAGAATTCCTTTGAATTACACCAGGTACAAGTGACTGTAGGTAAGACCCCTCTTCAGGTTATTGTCAGATATAGGACCACCCCCCCACCATGAATCAGATATAGGACCCACTCAGCCTACTTGGATCTAGTTGATAATCAATCAAGATACAACAAAACACCATGATTTGGGGTGACTTTAATTACCCATTCACTAACTGGGAAAATGATACGTGTTCTAACTCACTTGCCCAAAGGTTCATGGACTTCGTTAACTCCAATGACCTGGACCAGCTGGTTGACACAACCACAAAGGGCTCAAATATCCTGGATCTGGTGCCCACCAACATGGGGGACTACTGTACCACCCCCAGTGTGTGGCCATCCCTGGTGAGATCTGACCACAAATCAGTCTTGCCAGAACTATAACACAAGACCCCCTCCTCTTAGCAACAACTAGACTAAAAAACTTCTCCAAGGCCAAGTACAACCTTTTACGTGACAGCATAAATAGCTTCACAGCTCCTCCTCCCACTGATGGAGCACACACCTATGCTAAGTCATACACCAATGCTTTATACAAGCACCTGTACAACTCTACTGACTCTGCCATACCTGATAGAACAATAGCAAGATCTTCAAGGAAAAACAAACCTGCCTGGTGGACAACTGTCATTAATAAACTAGATAATAGAAAAAGGAAATTGCTATCAGTAGGCA
This sequence comes from Protopterus annectens, assembly GCF_019279795.1. Lineage (NCBI taxonomy): Eukaryota > Metazoa > Chordata > Ceratodontiformes > Protopteridae > Protopterus > Protopterus annectens. Next base: position 1,576,180,281 of record NC_056737.1, on the reverse strand, counting down.
GGAATGGTCTCAAAACTGGAAACACTCCCTCCTCAACTTATAAAAGCAAATAAGACTTCTAGTGAAGTCCTCCAAAGCTAATTGCGAATACAAATTAGCTTCCCTTACTATAACCACAAGGTGTTCTTTAGTTACATCCAAAACCTCAAAGGTAAGGCCCAGATTTGTACTGAACTCATAGTTAATGATACTACATATAGAGAACCTGTGGATATAGCAAAGCTGCTGGCTGACAGGTTCAGTGAAAACTTCACTGGGAAAACTACTCATGTACCAACTCTTTTGCTCAACGTTTTCTGGAAATCATCAATTCCAATGCTTTGGATAAACTTATCCACACCCCCACCAGAGGCAGCAATATCCTAGACCTGGTCATCACCAACATGGGTGACCGGTGTTCCACACCAGAGGTCAGCTCCTCATTGGTCAGATCTGACCACAAGCTAATCACCCTAGACATCCACATCCCGCTCCCACCCCCCATTAGGAAAACAACCGTATAAAATTTCTCCAAAGCCAACTTCACACTTCTTAAGACAGAAGTGGCAAACTTCATGACACCCATGCAGATGGACAATAGAGGTACGACTGCTGAATCCTACACAAATTCACTTTATAAGCACTTACACGAGTGCATGGATCGTGCTATCCCTAACAAAACCAAGATGCTATCCTCCAAAAAAGGAAGCCAATCTGGTGGTTTTCTGCCATAAACAAACTCTACAACAGAAGAAAGAAACTGTTGCAAAAAAGAGTAAAATCCCATGATTGGAGGAACTCCCTGGTCAGCCTCAGTAAGAAGCTGAGATCCCTCATAAAATCCTCTAAAGCTAGTTATGAAAACAAAATTTCCACCGATTCTAAAGACAACCACAAAGCATTCTATAGCTTTGTCAAAAATCTCAATGGCAGCAATCAGATCTGCTCTGAGTTATAGCACAATCACACTAAATATACAAAACCAACTGATATTGCCAACATCCTGGCAGATAGGTTCAGTGCTAACTTTACCCCCCTCTCACCCCCTAAAGGGCCCATCTTTATACCGGAAGAATGCAACGTTCCTGTAATCACAGCTGCACAGGTAAAAACTTCACTCTCCAAAGCCAAGAACACAGCATCCATGGGACCTGACAACATCCCAGGCTGCCTTCTACATGAACTACAGAATGAACTGGCACCCCACCTAAGTACCATGTTCAATCATAGCCTCACCTCAGGCTTTGTGCCCATTGAATGGCGCACCTCGACAGTTATCCCACTCCACAAAGGGGGGGCAACAACAGACCCCAGGAACTACCGCCCCATTAGCCTGACGAGCCTCGTCTGCAAGGCCATGGAACGTATCATAATGGAACTCATAAACAAAGACATTGGAGATCTCCAAACCCTGGACCCCACACAGTTTGGGTTTGTAAAAGGCAGATCATGTCTCCTAAACCTGATAGACTTCTTTGAAGTAGTCACCAAAGCCATAGATGAGGGTAAGGTGGTTCACACAGCCTATCTAGATCTCGCCAAGGCGTTCAACACCATCCTCCACTCAGGAATTATAGATAAACTCACTAAACTAGGTATAAATCCCTATGTCACAAGATGGGTTGCCAACTAGCTTACTGACAGAATCCACACTGTGAAAGTAACAGACTCCAAATCACACTTCAGACCAGTGACAAGTGGAGTACCACAGGGTTCAGTCCTGGGTCCTCTCCTGTTTGGTATATACTTCTCTGAAGTACAGGCTAACACAGAAGGTCTTTGGCTAACTAAATTTGCAGATGACTGCAAACTAGGAGCCATAATTGAAACTCATAACGATGTGGACATCCTACAAAAGGGCCTCACTGAGACAGATGCCTGGTGTCAAAGACATGGTCTCAAGCTCAATGCCAAAAAGTGCATTGTCATCCCCTTTGGTAAAAATTCTGTACCCATGAACTACCACATAGGCGGTAGTCTACTTAACACCGAAAGTGTAATAAGAGACCTTGGGACACAGGTGGACAGTAGTCTCTCCTTTGATAATCACATCGCCAATGTGGTCAGGAAATCCTTCTACGTGGCACACCTCACCACAAAAGGTTTCTCATCCAGAAAAAAAGAGGTCATTGTTCCCCTCTACTCATCACTCATTAGACCCATTACAGAGTACAATGCCCCTTTTGGTATGTACCTCAAAAGACATCTACAACAACTGGAAAGGCCGCAAAAATACCTCACAAAGAGGATTACTGGCCTCAAACAGATGCCTTATGCAGACCGTCTCCACCCAGTTTGGCTTTGTCAAGGGGAGATCATGCCTGTTAAACTTGGTGGACGACTTCATCAAAGCCGCAGACAAGGGAAAATCTGCGCATATGGCCTACCTAGACTTAGCCAAGGCCATTGACATAATCCCCCACTCAGGCAGCATTGTTAAGCTCACCCAGCTGGTTATCAACCCATATATTGTTGTCATGTGGGTTGCAAACTATTGTTGTCATGTGGGTTGCAATCTAGCTCACTGACAGAACACATATGGTCAAAACAGGGGACTCTACCTCCTCCAAGACACTCATAACCAGTGGTGCTCTGCGGGGATCTGCTCTGGGACCTCTACTGTTCAGAATCTACTTCTCCGAAGTACAGGCTAAAACTAAAGGACTATGGCTGACAAAGTTTGCTGATAACTGCAAACTGGGAGTGATCATTGAAACCCTTAGTGATGTCAACATCCTGCAAAAAGGTTTTACTCAGACTAATGACTGGTGCCAAAGTCATGGTCGTAAATGTAATGCAAAAAATGCATTATCATCCCCTTCATTAAGGGTGATGTTCCTGAAAACTACCACATCGATAGCAGTACCCTAAGCACACAGTCAGTGGTGAGAGATCTGGGCACACTGATCAAAAGCAACCTGAACTTTGATCACCACGTCTCCACAGTGGTAAGAAGGACATTTTATATTGCTCATCTCATAAGTAAGGGCATTGCCTCCAGAAAAAAAAGGGGTTATATCTCCCCTGTACTCTTCCCTCATCAGGCCAGCAATAGAGTACAGCGCTCCTTTTGGTATGTTCCTTTACAAATACCTGCAGCAATTGCAGAGACCAGAAAGGTTCCTTACAAAGAAAATTCAGGGTCTTCAAGATCTGTCTTATGCAGCAGACTGAAATCATTGTCATATTATTCTGTTTCGTACAGAGTGCTCAGAAGTGACCTGTGCCTTGCATATAGAGCAATCTCTGACCCAGCTTTAATGGAAATGCTGTGCATTCACAAGTCAAATGGCACATGAGTCACTTGCTCAAAGGACCTTAACTTGGTATGTGACATCAACAGAACTTGCTGGAGAGACAGATTTATCTCACAGAGGTTGCCCCACCTTTGGAACAAGCTTCCTATTCATGTTAAACAAAGCCCCTCATTTGCCCTATTTAAGCGTAATTTGGAGGATTGGATGAGTAACCGGAAATTCACCCCAGGAGTTCCACCAGTGTCTCTCTTGGATAGGGGCAATAGGTGCTGATTTCAGTATTTGGTTGAACCAGAAATCCTTGAGAACAAGGGCTGAACTTGGCTAGGCTTGTAAGGGCCCTGGGGATGTTAGCCTAGTAACCTCCTATGATCCTATGAGCTATGGTAAATTAGGAATATGCCAATAAATGTATAAAGGATAAGGGAGGAAAATACAATATAAGTGGAAAAAGAAAAATTTAAATCACTCACAATACCACACTAAAGCTTGAGAGCTATCAGCTATCGCATCCATATGCAAAGGTGGCAAACGATATCTGAAGTATGGTAGGGGAATAGTACATTATGAGTAAGGGAAGAGCTTGAGAGTTTCCAGTATCCACAAGTTGTAAAAAGTAGAGTTAGATCTGAATCCAGTTGTTGAGGAATAAATTAAAATTAACATCAGTTCAATGGTAGGATCTTTTAAAATATTTTGCATCGGGGGGGGGGGTGAGGGTGAAAATGGTGGTTTACAAGTCTTCTGCCTCAGTTTCCCATTATGGTTCATGGGACACCATGGCAGCTATACTGAAGAGTTGACATTTGGAAAAATAGAGTAATCACAAAAAGAGCTTATTTAACAAGTAGCAATACTCCAAATAACACTTCATCTGGCTTACTATAACAGCTAAAAAAAATTAAACTTCTGTACTTATTCATCCTTGCTGACCAGCAGTATAGTCAAAACATACTGCATTGGTGCATTCCCCTGCATGGTCTTTAATAATCAAAAATTTAAAAGACTCTTACTCACTATCCATTCATCCATAGGAAGAGGGAAAAGCAGATCTTACAATAATACAGTTATGAAAATTCTAAAATCACATATAGCTGCTAATTAAGGGATTACATTTGAGAACACTGTAATGCAAAAGGAAGCGGCAATTTTCCTTTACTTTTCAGTTAAGTGGAAGAATTATGCATTATTATTTTTTGTCTGATTTTAGGCAGCCCTTCTAATAATTAGTTTTTTATGGTATATTGTTTTGCATTTCCAACCATAGACACATGGATTAATTAAAATATTTGTGCTTCAAAATATGATAATATCCCAGGAAGAGATAATTTTACTTTACTTTTGGTATACATGACAGAGCCCTGTACTATTAGTTTGAGTTCAAAAAGCACTGGGATGATGGTCTGCAATAGAATATCTTACATAAAACAAAATACTAAGATTCAGGGGATAGTCACACAAACACCAGTCCCATCCACTCTTTCCCAACTACCTTCTGCCAACATAGCCAGCATATTGCTGAAACTCTTAACAACGGCTTAGTTGTATTTGAGCAGAATTAATAATAAATGATC